>NW_027662407.1:10000-15000 GCF_963989245.1 Nansenia antarctica | reverse complement strand
TGTGTGTGTGTGTGTGTGTGTGTGTGTGCGTGTGTGTGTGTGTGTGTGTGTGTCTGTGTGTGTGTCTGTCTGTCTGTCTGTCTTTCTGTGTCTGTATGTCTGTCCGTCTGTGGGGTCTTTTTCACGAACTTGAAAAGTAAAAGCAAACACTGGCATATCAAAAAAATAGAGGGCTACTTCCAAACTGTAGCTCAAGACTTAACTCAACTTAAGAAAACTCAGTGGTTTTAATTTTCTAGTTAATGCCCACTGAGCTGCCAAAAATGTACTAGTATCTAATGACACATTGCCTACATTATATCTAAGGAACACCTTTATGAGAATCAAGGACCCCAATTGAAATAAGCCAGTGGCTTTCTTGGGTTTTTATCCTGTTAGTTGACCTTGTATGTAATATGTACTGTCATGGACCTACTTCTGCAAATCTTCTAATAAAGTTTTCAATCAATCAATCAAGCTCGCAGGAACCATAGGAACAACGTTTGAGGTTGCTAACCTGTTAGCCGACAAAGCTAACGCGATGGGTAGTCGCGAAAAAGGCTGCGTTCGTCAATTCGCTCTGGAAATCTGACCCGCACTCGCGGAACGCCTCTCGTCCAATCAAACGAATCGGTCGCTCTGTGACGTTGCACCCAGTGTGCGCTCCGGCGCTCTCGGAGCGAATTGACGAACGCAGCCGAAAGTGTTATGAGTTGCCCCGCTGGTACCGTGTTCAACACGGTAGTATAGTATTCCACGGTAGTACCGTTGTATAAAGCTTATGGTATAGTAGGCACCGTGACATTTTGGCACCGCGGTATATCGTTGGTACCGGTATATCGTGCAACACTAGTTCAGTCATGCCGCAGTGGGTCCAGGTTTTTGTCCCTGTCTAGTCTATCACATCCGGCTGAGGCCAGCAATTGATCTTCAAGACCCGGATGAGCTGGATCAGGTGTGTCACTGCTGAGCTGGGATGAACGCCTGCAGTGAGGTGAGTGTGTGTGTGTGTGTGTGTGTGTGCGTGTGTTCAGGCAGCGTGTCTGTCTCCTACCTTGGAGAACGGGGCTCTCTTGGTGGTCTGCAGGCTGAACTGCAGTTTGCGCCTCATGTCCTCCAGCAGAAAGACCAGCTCTGCCGGGCCCAGCTTGACCTCCTCCCGGACCTCCTCCTGGGGACAAGGACCACAGCCTCTCTTTACTACAGGACTGGGACACGTCACACTGGTTCTACTGGCCCTCTGCCAGTCCCTTCATGTTGGGTGTGAATCAACTCAATTTAAATGTAGTCAAATCTGATTAAAATCCCCCCCTGTCCCCTGTATCCAACCAGTTGCTTTCCCAACAATAAACCATGGATTACCTGTAACATCAAGAAGCTACTGAACCAAGCTGCCTATGTAGAGAGGGGGACAGAGAGAAGCGCAGGCTGATACAACAAGAGCTGAAGAGGAGTATGAAACAGGCCAAGGTGGACTACAAGAACAAGGTGGAGAGGAAGCTGCAACACAGCAACACCAGAGAGGTGTGGAAGAACACCTGTGATGAAGAACATCACCGGCTACAAACGGAAGAACAGTCAGGCAGCGGTCCCAGACTTGGCTAAGGCCAATGAGCTCAACCACTTTTTTAACAGGTTTGACTCAGCGGCCGGTGCCTACTCTGTCCCTGCTGCCCCTCCCACTACCTCTCCCGCTTCAACAGCCTCCCCCACATCCCACAGCTACAGCCTCGGCAGCACGGCTGGGCCCCCTTCCCCTCCCCTCCCCTCCCCCCTCCCTTCCCCTTCCCCTTCCCTTTCCCCTCCCCTCCCCCCCCCCCTCTCCCACCAAGCCCCCCCCTGTCCCTCACAGTGGAGGAGGTAAGGGCGGAGCTGAAGAGGCTGCACCCTGGAAAGGCGGCGGGTCCTGATGGGGTGTGCTCGCGGCTGCTGAAGGTCTGTGCAGACCAACTGGCTGAGCCCCTCCAGAAGCTCTTCAACCTAAGTTTACAGTCAGGGACGGTGCCGGTTCTGTGGAAAACATCATGTCTCGTGCCAGTACCCAAAACTGGGCGCCCGGCCGAGCTCAACGACTACAGACCGGTTGCCCTCACTTCACATAGTATGAAGACACTGGAGCGGCTGTTTCTGAGACATCTGAGACCACAGACTGAACATGCACGCGATCCCCTGCAGTTCGGGTACCAGGAAAAAGTTGGTGTGGATGACGCTGTCCTCTACCTCCTCCATCGTGCTTACTCCTACCTGGATGAGCCGGGAAGTCAGGTGAGGATAATGTTTTTTGACTTCTCAAGTGCCTTTAACACCATCCATTCTCTACTCCGAGAGAAGCTTTCAGGTATGGGGGTTGATCCCTCCACTACATCCTGGATCATGGACTACCTCACTGGACGGCCACAGTCAGTCAGGCTGGGGAACTGTGTCTCGGACACAGTAGTGAGCAACACCGGGGCTCCGCAGGGAACTGTGCTGGCTCCCTTCCTGTTCACCCTGTACACATCAGACTTCAACTACAACTCAGAGTCCTGCCACGTACAGAAGTACTCTGACGATACAGCCATAGTGGCGTGCGTGAGGGATGGACGGGAGGGGGAGTACAGGGATCTGATAGGAGCCTTCAGCGTCTGGAGCGAGAGGAATGGTCTGCTCCTCAATCAAACCAAGACCAAGGAGCTAGTTATAGACTTCCGTAGGTCTAAGCCACCTCGGTTGCCCATTAACATCCGGGGCGAGGATATCGAGGTGGTGAAGACCTACAAGTACCTGGGGGTGCATCTGGACGACAAACTGGACTGGTCCACCAACACAGAGGCACTTTACAAGAAGGGCCAGAGCAGGCTGTACTTCCTAAGGAGACTTAGGTCTTTTGAAGTGTGTGGAGAGATGCTGGCCATGTTTTACCAGTCTGTCATGGCCAGCATTCTCTTCTACGCTGCAGTCTGCTGGGGGGGAAACATCTCCAAGAGGGATACCGGACGGCTGGACAAGCTCGTAAAAAAGGCGGGTTCAGTGGTGGGAAGGAGGCTGGACTCTCTGGGGACGGTGGTGGAGAGAAGGAATAGGAGCAAGCTGCTGTCCATCAGGGACAACCCCAACCACCCCCTCCATCATGTCCTCGCTGGGCAAACCAGCAGCCACCGCAGAGGGCGGTTCATATCGGTACGCTCCCGGACGGAGCGATATAAAAAATCATTTATCCCGGCTGCACTAAGACTGTTCAATGGCAACTAAAGTAGTAGTCGGGGTCAAGGCTCCTGAATCTGTATTTATTATTTATTTTAATCATCATCATCACTTTTTAGTATTTTAATATAATAACTATAGCCATCTTTTTATCCACTTTTCTTTCATGATCTCACTGTTTTTTTTTTAGATACTATACATGGCTGGCCCAGTATTGTTGTCTGTCCTTTATGTTGTGTTGTCATGTGTTGTTTTTAGAGAGTGGCGTGGCAAAATGAATTTCCCCACGGGGATAAATAAAGTATAATTGAATTGAATTGAATTGAATGACAAATTCATATTCATTTCATGAACTCATAGCTGCTGATGGGACCTATGTCTGACTTTCCCAGGCTGGACCTGCTGGA
Organism: Nansenia antarctica; assembly: GCF_963989245.1. NCBI lineage: Eukaryota > Metazoa > Chordata > Actinopteri > Argentiniformes > Microstomatidae > Nansenia > Nansenia antarctica. The sequence goes on along the minus strand of NW_027662407.1, from coordinate 11,431 downwards.
AGTGATGTCCTACCTTGAGAGTGATGTCCTACCTTGAGATGTCCTACCTTAGGAGTGATGTCCTACCTTATGATGTCCTACCTTGGGAGTGATGTCCTACCTTGAGAGTGATGTCCTACCTTGAGATGTCCTACCTTAGGAGTGATGTCCTACCTTATGATGTCCTACCTTGGGAGTGATGTCCTACCTTGAGAGTGATGTCCTACCTTGAGATGTCCTACCTTAGGAGTGATGTCCTACCTTATGATGTCCTACCTTGAGAGTGATGTCCTACCTTGAGATGTCCTACCTTAGGAGTGATGTCCTACCTTAGGAGTGATGTCCTACCTTAGGAGTGATGTCCTACCTTATGATGTCCTACCTTGAGAGTGATGTCCTACCTTATGATGTCCTACCTTAGGAGTGATGTCCTACCTTAGGAGTGATGTCCTACCTTGGGAGTGATGTCCTACCTTGAGATGTCCTACCTTAGGAGTGATGTCCTACCTTGAGATGTCCTACCTTAGGAGTGATGTCCTACCTTAGGAGTGATGTCCTACCTTAGGAGTGATGTCCTACCTTGAGAGTGATGTCCTACCTTGAGAGTGATGTCCTACCTTGAGAGTGATGTCCTACCTTGGGAGTGATGTCCTACCTTGAGAGTGATGTCCTACCTTGGGAGTGATGTCCTACCTTGAGAGTGATGTCCTACCTTGAGAGTGATGTCCTACCTTGGGAGTGATGTCCTACCTTGAGAGTGATGTCCTACCTTGGGAGTGATGTCCTACCTTAGGAGTGATGTCCTACCTTGAGAGTGATGTCCTACCTTGGGAGTGATGTCCTACCTTGAGAGTGATGTCCTACCTTATGATGTCCTACCTTATGATGTCCTACCTTATGATGTCCTACCTTGGGAGTGATGTCCTACCTTGAGAGTGATGTCCTACCTTATGATGTCCTACCTTGGGAGTGATGTCCTACCTTGAGAGTGATGTCCTACCTTATGATGTCCTACCTTATGATGTCCTACCTTGGGAGTGATGTCCTACCTTGGGAGTGATGTCCTACCTTGGGAGTGATGTCCTACCTTGGGAGTGATGTCCTACCTTGGGAGTGATGTCCTACCTTAGGAGTGATGTCCTACCTTAGGAGTGATGTCCTACCTTATGATGTCCTACCTGGGGAGTGATGTCCTGGGGAGTGATGTCCAGCACACTGAGCACCTCCATGTCCAGCTCTCTGAAGAAGGGCCGGTAGGGCCCCAGGCTCACCCCCGCCATGGCCTCCTTCTCCTTCTCCTTCCCCTTCTCCTTCCCCTTCTCCTTCTCCGGCTGCTCCTGCACAGAGGAGGACGGAGCATGGCCCTGGTTGAACACTTCCCAAAGCGCACCCTCCCTCCCTCCCTCCCTCGAGGTTATCACTGATCTACTGCTGTATGACTGGATCCATCGA
>NW_027662407.1:0-5000 GCF_963989245.1 Nansenia antarctica | reverse complement strand
TTCAGACATCCGAAAATCGTGCCAAAACCGGCCAAAAACTCCTTATGTGTGTACCCCGCATTAGCCAGGGGGGAAGGTGGCTAAATAAGTCAGTCTTATTTTTTATGCAACAGGCATTCTTAAGCCTGGTACACACATAAAGATTTTCTAAATCTTAACAGATTTTTTTTATCTGAGAGAGACCCCACACATGAAGATAAAAAATCATGGATTTAACAGTTTTGATCGTATTGTGTGTGGTGCGCTCCGATATTCCCAATACAGCACACCACATACATAAAGATCTGATCTACGACAGTCTAGAGTCTCATCCCCCAAGCCAGAAATCTCACGTGATCAGGGTAGTAGTACCCTGACTGACCTGTACGAGGCAGCCATGTGCGACAGGGCAAATAAATGGCTGATCTAACCTGAGAATATAAGACTAGTCTAAGGCTTAAACCAGTCTTAATTTATGTATATGGAACTGGCCCATGGTGTTCTCCAGACGTGTCATTACCTCTCTGAACCAGTTGATGGCGGAGAAGAGCAGGTTGCAGAGGATCTCTCTCTCAGGCTTAGACAGGCTCTCTGCCTTCTCCACCACCTCCATGTCTGTCATGATCAGAGGACAACCTGGGACACACACACACACACACACACACACACACACACACACACACACACACACACACACACACAAACAAACACAAACCATAAGATCCAGAGAATATCTGTCACAGGAAGAACCCATACAAAACCTGTTCAACAGCCCCTCCCCCCCTCCTCACCCAGCAGGCCCCCTCCCCTCATCTAGCAGCCCCTCACCCCCCTTCCCCCCTCCTCACCCAGCAGCCCCCGCCACCCCCTCACCCAGCAGCCCCCCCCCCCCTCCCCTCCTCACCTAGCAGGGCGTCTATCCCCCTCAGGTCCTCGCCGTAGTGCTTCGCCACACACAGCCTGAGCAGCCGAAAGAACGGAGACAGGCAGACAAGAGACACCCTCCTAACACACACACACACACACACAGAGAGGTCAGACACCCTCCTCACTGGAATTTCCCCGGTCACAGTGAGAGGGATACCACAATATGTTTGACAGACTTCATATGTTTCACACTTCATAGACCAGGAACTCAAGAGATATCACCGATGGAGACACTGGTATTGTTCTGAAGAAAATGAATATGAGGTTGAAAACAGTGAAGTGTCCCTTTATATCTCCCCGATATCTCAAATCTTACACTAAACAGTGCTCACTGCCATCACATCTCTGTATTGAGATCACGAAGCAATGCCATTACTTGAGATAATTGGAGCTGTTTGATTTAGGCAGGGTTTTGTAGCGAGTGACTGACTTCTCTGCCTTGCTCTCTGTGTGGCTCCACAGCTCCCCCTTGTGGTGGAGATCGGCAGACAGCAGGGACAGCAGGTTGATGGCGATGCCTTCCTGACTCTCCTCCCTGCGTGTGCCTCCCTTACTCTCCTCCTTATCCAGGTTGTACATCACACAGGCAGGGAAGGGGAAGGAGCTGGGACGCACACGCACGCACACACACACAGGCACAGACACGCACACAGACACACACAGAAGACAGTCGTTACATTCACCAGACACGATGCAAAGTCCACAAAATCTATTCGTTTTGTCTCGAGGATAAAAGGGCAAAACATTCAACCCGTTTGCTCAATAAAAGATAATAAAGATAACATCATCAGTACGCTGCCAAACCCATGTGGCCCCATCATCCTGCTACCTGAACAGACTTCAGAACAGTGGCTAACCACTCACCCTGTGATGTCTGGTCCAAGATCCACAACAAAGTCCTTCTGGAAGTCCTCCAGTACACTCTCCCCTATGCAGGTCTGGGGAGGCCAGAGCAACAAAACCAGAGCAGCTCTGTTAACAGCTACCACCGCTACCCCCCCACCGTGAAACTGGCACTGCCTCAACGCAATTCGTTAAACATTTTTTTCTAAATTACGAAAATCGTTAAACATTATTATAAGGGTCAATTCAGATAACAGGGGTGTAAGTAGTAGTAGTCAATCAAAGAGGATAATAGGTTTATAGGACTATGAGAGAGGGTGTGTGGGGCCGGGTTGAGGCAGACCTGCACCAGCGGGTCCAGAGTGGAGGTCAGAATCAGGTTGGCCAGCTCATCATAGTACAGAGCTGCAGCCTCGGGGGAACTCTCACTGCAGGACCTCACTAACTCCAACAGGGCTGTCACCTACAGGGGTGGGGATCACACACACAGACACACACACACACACACACACACACACACACAGATAACGTTACATTAAATATGTCTACGTTCATCCGCTGTCAAACGCCACAGGTAATAATTTAAGGATTGTACATCTCGGAAATGTGAATCGCGCTCCAATGTATTTCTATGGAAAGGCTGTGCTTGACGCTTCCATTGGACTGACGCCGTTTGTTGCAGAGGAACAGGGTGACATCCTGTGACAAACACGCAGATATGAGTGCTCCGGTGTCTTGGAAGTGCCCAGGTAATAGTTTTGCTATTATTGTCCTCTGCTGAGCACCAAAACCCGAAGCGCGCTGGACTGTGGACCGCTCTAGCATAGGCACAGCACATCGCCATAATAGCGATTTCTTTGTTATGCTTGTTGTAAAGAAAAGGTCTATAATGCATTGAAATGACATTAAACGAAGATAATAAGATGGTTATCATAATTTAAAATCTTTAATAAGTAAAGATTTTAAGTAATTAATTAATAAGTAATTACAGAAAAAGTAAATGACATTACAGCATTAGATTCGCCTAGAGCGAAATCTGTGGTATTTAAAAATGGCGGTTAGCGGTGAACTGGAATATCAACCTGGGATGACGTTATTGTGACGATTTCCATTGACCGATCAACGGTCTGCAGCGTCACATCGTAGCACGGATAGTACCTTTAGCTCCGAGTCAGGAAGGGTAACTAAAATCAGTACGGGTACTACGGCCCGGTATGGCCCAGTTGGCAGTGGAGAAAGCAATACAAACCAGGCTCACGGGTTCTGGTACGGTACGAGACGGTAGTGGAGAAGCGCCATTATTATGTCAAATAATGAGCATGTGCTCCTCCCAGCGCCAGGCATGATGATGTGTGTCTGTTCTGCGGTCATCCAGTCAGTAGCAGTCACCTGTCTGTAGCAGTCACCTGTCTGTAGCAGTCACCTGTCTGTAGCAGTCACCTGTCTGTAGGTGTCACCTGTCTGTAGGTGTCACCTGTCTGTAGGTGTCACCTGTCTGTAGGTGTCACCTGTCTGTAGGTGTCACCTGTCAGTAGCAGTCACCTGTCAGTAGGTGTCACCTGTCTGTAGGTGTCACCTGTCTGTAGGTGTCACCTGTCTGTAGGTGTCACCTGTCTGTAGGTGTCACCTGTCAGTAGCAGTCACCTGTCAGTAGCAGTCACCTGTCAGTAGGTGTCACCTGTCTGTAGGTGTCACCTGTCTGTAGCAGTCACCTGTCTGTAGGTGTCACCTGTCTGTAGGTGTCACCTGTCTGTAGGTGTCACCTGTCTGTAGGTGTCACCTGTCTGTAGCAGTCACCTGTCTGTAGGTGTCACCTGTCTGTAGGTGTCACCTGTCTGTAGCAGTCACCTGTCTGTAGCAGTCACCTGTCTGTAGCAGTTACCTGTCTGTAGGTGTCACCTGTCAGTAGCAGTCACCTGTCTGTAGGTGTCACCTGTCAGTAGCAGTCACCTGTCAGTAGCAGTCACCTGTCAGTAGCAGTCACCTGTCAGTAGCAGTCACCTGTCAGTAGCAGTCACCTGTCTGTAGGTGTCACCTGTCAGTAGCAGTCACCTGTCTGTAGCAGTCACCTGTCTGTAGGTGTCACCTGTCTGTAGGTGTCACCTGTCTGTAGGTGTCACCTGTCTGTAGCAGTTACCTGTCTGTAGGTGTCACCTGTCAGTAGCAGTCACCTGTCTGTAGGTGTCACCTGTCAGTAGCAGTCACCTGTCAGTAGCAGTCACCTGTCTGTAGGTGTCACCTGTCAGTAGCAGTCACCTGTCAGTAGCAGTCACCTGTCTGTAGGTGTCACCTGTCAGTAGCAGTCACCTGTCTGTAGGTGTCACCTGTCAGTAGCAGTCACCTGTCAGTAGCAGTCACCTGTCTGTAGGTGTCACCTGTCTGTAGGTGTCACCTGTCTGTAGCAGTCACCTGTCTGTAGGTGTCAGCTGTCTGTAGCAGTCACCTGTTCGTAGGTGTCCTTGGGTAGCGTGCTGCCCTGAGAGTCCTTCACCACCTTCCTGGCCGCGCCCATGCTGCCCACCACCATCACGGCACCGATGATGCCGATGCGCTTGTACTTGGCCACCGTGCTGCGGAGCTGCTTACGGATCAATATGTGCATGTCATCCTGAGGAGAGGGCCGAGAGAGAGAGAGATCATTTGAGTTCTAAAGAAAAAAAAGGCTTTATTGGCACAATTCCACACAGAAACACACTAGCACAACGACAATAGATGCGACAAAGTCAGCACTAGCCCCCAGCTGTAGATGCTCTATGGGAGGTTTATGCAGGGTATTGGTAAATAGACTGCACTTATATAGCGCCTTATTCCAAAGCGCTTTACAACGGCCTCTCATTCACCCATTCACACACACTTTCACACACCAATAGCGGTAACTAAGCTACCACGCAAGGCGGCAGCAAGCTAGGGTTCAGTGTCTTGCCCAAGGACACTTCCACACATGGCCAGCCGGGGTACGAACCGCCGATCTGCCTCCCTTGCGATCATTAGACGCCGGCTCTACCTCCTGCGCCACAGCCACCCCAAGCGTGTGCGTCCCACAGGGTGCGCTAGCGTCCTATCGGGGAGATGTCAAGCCACAACCAACCCTGTCCTGGGGTTAGTGGCGCCGGTCAGCCGTTGATCTCCAGCCATCTGGCTCCGAGGCAGTTTGACGGCCGGTTGGGAGCCGGTGCCTAATCTCCAACCAGTTCTTCGCGTTTCAACAGCAAGAAGAACCGGCTTGGTGAGGCCACCCCGCAAGCTAGCAG